>NC_135986.1:21656019-21689906 GCF_053455715.1 Rhinoraja longicauda | reverse complement strand
ACAAGCCTAGTCGCTCCTGTCTTTCAACATAAGACAGTCCCGCCATTCCGGGAATTAACCTGGTGAACCTACGCTGCACGCCCTCAATAGCAAGGATGTCCTTCCTCTAATTTGGAGACCAAAACTGCACACAGTACTCCAGGTGCGGTCTCACTAGGGCCCTGTACAACTGCAGAAGGACCTCTTTGCTCCTATACTCAACTCCTCTTGTCATAAAGGCCAACATTAACTCAGTGGGTCAGGCAGCATCTCTGGAGAGAAGGAATGGGTGACGTTTCGGGTCGAGACCCTTCTTCACACTGAGGAAGTCTGAAGAAGGGTCTTGACCCGAAACATCACATGTTCTTTTTCTCCACAGATGCTGCCTGACCCACGGAATTACTCCAGATTTTTGTCTCCAATCTCTTACCCGCTAGTTTTTTTTAACAGTAATTTCACTGCGTGCTGTGGCGCTGTTATAAAGTTGAGTACGTATGATCCTTTAGGTATTTTGAGGCAGATTACGATTTCATTGGCGTTGTGTGACTTCAATCAACGCATTAGGAGAATTGTGGGCCCGTATCTGAGGAAGGATGTCCTGGCTCTGGAGTGGGGTCCAGAGGAGGTTTACAAGAATGATCCCAGGAAAGACTGGGGCTTGTATTCACTGGAGTTTAGAAGGACGAGAGGGGATCTTATACAGACGTATAAAATGATACAAGGACTGGACAAGCTAGATTCAGGAAAAATGTTCCCAATGTTGGGCGAGTCCAGAACCAGGGGCCACACACAGTCTAAGAATAAAGGGGAGGCCATTTAAACTGAGGTGAGAAAAAATCTTTTTCACCCAGAGAGTTGTGAATTTGTGGAATTCTCTGCCACAGAGGGCAGTGGAAGATTCACTGGATGAATTTAAAAGAGAGTTAGATAGAGCTCTAGGGGCTAGCGGAATCAAGGGGTATGGGGAGAAGGCAGGCACGGGTTACTGATTGTAGTTGATTAGCCATGATCACAATGAATGGCGGTGCGTACAGGCTCGAAGGGCCAAATGGCCTCCTCCTACACCTATTTTCTATGTTTCCATGTTTCAAAAAGAGTTGGTTAACCTATGATGAGTGTTTGTCGGCATTGGGCCTGTACTCGCTGGAGTTTAGAAGGATGAGAGGGGACCTCATTGAAACGTACCGATTAGTGCAAAGACCTGGATAGAGTGGATGTGGAGAGGATGCTTCCAATAGTGGGAGAGTCTAGGACCAGAGGGCACAGCCTCAGAATTAAAGGACGTTCCTTTGGGAAGGAGATGAGGAGGAATTTCTTTAGTTAGAGAGTGGGGAATCTGTGGAATTCATTGCCACACAAGGCTGCGGAGGCCATTTAGAACAGAGAAGAGTAAAAACTTTTTCACCCAGAGGGTTGTGAATCTGTGGAATTCTCTGCCACAGAAGGCAGTGGAGGCCAATTCACTGGATGCTTTCAAGAGAGAGTTAGATAGAGTTCTTAAAGATAGCGGAGTCAGGGGGTATGGGGAGAAGGCAGGAACGGGGTACTGATTGTGAATGATCAGCCATGATCACATTGAATGGTGGTGCTGCCTCGAAGGGCCGAATGGCCTACTCCTGCACCTATTGTCTATTGTCTACTCGAGGGAGAGGTTGAGCAGGCTGGGTGTCTATTCCATGGAGCGCAGGAGGATGAGGGGAGATCTTATAGAGGTGTACAAAATCATGAGAGGAGTAGATCGGGTAGACGCACAGAGTCTTTTACCCAGAGTAGGGGAATCGATGACCAGAGGACATAGGTTCAAGGTGAAGGGGAAAAGATTTAATGGGAATCCGAGGGGTAACTTTTTCACACAGAGGGGGGTGGGTGTATGGAACGAGCTGCCGGAGGAGGCAATCAGTAACACGTGCCTGCTTTCTCCCCATATCCCTTGATTCCGCTAGCCCCTCGAGCTCTATCTAACTCTCTCTTAAATCCATCCAGTGAATTGGCCTCCACTGCCCTCTGTGGCAGAGAATCCCACAAATTCACAACTCTCTGGGTGAAAAAGATTTTTTCTCACCTCAGTTTTAAATGGCCTCCCCTTTAGACAATAGACAATAGGTGCAGGAGGAGGCCATTCGGCCCTTCGAGCCAGCACCGCCATTCAATGTGATTTATTCTTAGACTGTGAGTGGCCCCTAGTTCTGGACTCCCCCAACATTGGGAACATTTTTCCTGCATCTAGCTTAGCTTGTCCAGTCCTTTTATAATTTTGTACGTCTCTAGAAGATCCCCTCTCATCCTTCTAAACTCCAATGAATACAAACCTAGTTCCTTCCCCAAACTTTTTTTTTTCTGGCACTGTTAACAGGATCACGGAACTCCAGCATTTAAATCTCCTAATTTCTTTTGAAATGGAGGTTCTGAGCTGTGCTCGGGATTATTGCATCTTAGTTTCTTGTCCTTGTTAACTACGTGGAACGCTAGCCAGAAAGGAATTACGTTGTGTGCAGAAGGAAAAGTGTATTTGCCAGAAGTGATCCAGTGGGCTTTTTAATTAAAAACCGGTCGGTGAATTCACTGGTGCAGTGAACATTTATGAGACTGGGACTCTTGCGATCGTTTAATTAGACAATAGACAATAGACAATAGGTGCAGGAGGAGGCCATTCGGCCCTTCGAGCCAGCACCGCCATTCTAAGTGATCATGGCTGATCATTCTCAATCAGTACCCCGTTCCTGCCTTCTCCCCATACCCCCTGACTCCGCTATCCTTAAGAGCCCTATCTGGCTCTCTCTTGAATGCATTCAGAGAATTGGCCTCCACTGCCTTCTGAGGCAGAGAATTCCACAGATTCACAGCTCTCTGACTGAAAATGTTTTTCCTCATCTCAGTTCTAAATGGCCTACCCCTTATTCTTAAACTGTGGCCCCTGGTTCTGGACTCCCCCCAACATTGGGAACATGTTTCCAGCCTCTAACGTGTCCAACCCCTTAATAATCTTATACGTTTCGATAAGATCCCCTCTCATCCTTCTAAATTCCAGTGTATACAAGCCTAGCCGCTCCAGTCTTTCAACATACGACAGTCCCGCCATTCTGGGAATTAACCTAGTAAACCTACGCTGCACGCCCTCTACAGCAAGAATAATCGCCAGCCAAGCAGAACCAGAGACAGTTGGATGGCTACGTCATGCGGGGCTAAAGATAAGATGTACGCCTGATTTACTGTGTAGCCAAGAACTGCAGATGCTGGTTTTAAATCGAAGGCAGACACAAGATGCTGGAGTAACTCAGCAGGTCAGGCAGCGTCTCTGGAGAGAAGGAATGGGCGACGTTTCGGGTCGAGACCCTTCTTCAGACTGACGTCGGGGGAGGGGGCGGGATAAAGATAGGACGTAGTCGGAGACAGTCAGACTAGTGGGGGAACTGGGAAGGGGGAGGGGATGGAGAGAGAGGGAGAGCAGGGACTATCTGAAGTTAGAGAAGTCAATGTTCATACCGCTGGGGTGTAAGCTGCCCAAGCGAAATATGAGGTGCTGTTCCTCCAATTTGCGCTGGGCCTCACTCTGACAATGGAGGAGGCCCAGGACAGAAAGGTCACACTGGGAGTGGGAGGGGGAGTTGAAGTGCTGAGCCACCGGGAGATCAGGTGGGTTAAGACGGACTGAGCGGAGGTGTTGAGCGAAACGATCGCCGAGCCTGCGCTTGGTCTCGCCGATGTAGAGAGGTTTGCACCTGGAACAGCGGATACAGTAGGTGAGGTTGGAGGAGGTGCAGGTGAACCTCTGCCTCACCTGGAAAGACTGTCGGGGTCCTTGGATGGAGTCGAGGGGGGAGGTAAAGGGACATGTGTTGCATCTCCTGCGGTTGCAGGGGAAAGCCTGATTTACTGCTTTAGTTTACTGATTTGTGTCGAACAACTCATAGCTTTGACTAGGTTTTATGGGTAGTTTTAGGTTAGTTTAGAGACGTAGCGCGGAAACAGGCCCTTCGGCCCACCGAGTCCGCGCCGACCAGCGATCCCCGCACGTTAACACTATCCTACGCAGGCAGTGAAGAAAGCCAATGGAATGTTGGCCTTCATAACAAGAGGAGTTGAGTATAGGAGCAAAGAGGTCCTTCTACAGTTGTACCGGGCCCTGGTGAGACCGCACCTGGAGTACTGTGTGCAGTTTTGGTCTCCAAATTTGAGCAATGATATTCTTGCTATTGAGGGCGTGCAGCGTAGGTTCACTAGGTTGATTCCCGGAATGGCGGGACTGTCATATGTTGAAAGGCTGGAGCGATTGGGCTTGTATACACTGGAATTTAGAAGGATGAGGGGGGATCTTATTGAAACATATAAGATAATTAGGGGATTGGACACATTAGAGGCAGGAAACATGTTCCCAATGTTGGGGGAGTCCAGAACAGGGCGCCACAGTTTAAGAATAAGGGGTAGGCCATTTAGAACGGAGATGAGGAAGAACTTTTTCAGTCAGAGAGTGGTGAAGGTGTGGAATTCTCTGCCTCAGAAGGCAGTGGAGGCCAGTTCGTTGGATGCTTTCAAGAGAGAGCTGGATAGAGCTCTTAAGGATAGCGGAGTGAGGGGGTATGGGGAGAAGGCAGGAACGGAGTACTGATTGAGAGTGATCAGCCATGATCGCATTGAATGGCGGTGCTGGCTCGAAGGGCTGAATGGCCTACTCCTGCACCTATTGTCTATTGTCTATTGTCACACCAGGGACAATTTGCATTTATACCGAGCCAATTAACCTACAAACCTGCACGTCTTTGGAGTGCGGGAGGAAACCGAAAGTCTCGGAGAAAACCCACGCGGGTCACGGGGAGAACGTACAAACTCCGTACAGACGGCGCCCGTGGTCGGGATCGAACCCGGGTCTCGGGCGCTGTGAGGCGGCAACTCCACCGCTGCGCCACCGTGCACTACACTAACCATTGTATAATATGTTAACTTATTGAACGAGCAATTCAGAGGCCTGTCATTATGATCTGCAGACTTGAGGGCGAATCCCATTGTGACATCTAGAGATTTTAAATGCAAGTATTGAAATAAACCTGGAATATTTAGAGATGAAAAAGCGTTAATCGTAATCATGAGGCTACCAGATTGTTTCAGAAGTACCTCTGGTAGCTTCGGTTTGACCGCTATTTTAGACGTACACGCCACTGGAGATAAATGGGTCTACTGTGGATAGGGTGGGCAGCTTTAAATACCTGGACGTCCACATCACAGAGGATCTGACATGGACAACACACATTGCCGCACTGGTGGGTAAGGCAAGGCAGTGCCTTTACCACCTCAGACAGCTGAGGAAATTCAGAGTCTCTCTGAGGATCCTTCAGTGCTTCTACTCTGGGGCTGTAGAGAGCATCTTGTCCGGCAACATCTCAATCTGGTTTGGGAACAGCTCTGCCCAGGACAGGAAGGCCCTGCGGAGAGTAGTGCGTTCGGCAGAACGCACCATGGGAACTACACTCGCCCCCCTGCAGGACCTATACATCAGGAGGTGCAGATCCAGAGCAAGCAACATTATGGGGGACCCCTACCACCCCAGCAACGGACTGTTCCAGCTGCTATGGTCAGGCAAACGCCTCCGCTGTCACGCTGTGAAAACGGAGAGGACGAGACGGAGTTTCTTCCCACAGGCCATCAGGGCTGTCAACTATTATAACTCCAGGGACTACATTTTTTTTTTTTTTTCTGTATTAATTTTAATTTATATGCTGTAATTGTGATTTTTTTTTTGTTGCACAATCCGCAGGCGTTGCCACTTTCATTTCACTGCACATCGTGTATGTGGATGTGACAAATAAACTTGACTTGACTTGAGATTTCGAGATTAATTTATTGTCACGTGTACCAATTAAGGTACAGTGAAATTTGAGTTGCCGTCCAGCCACGCTAAGTGAAAAGCAACAGGACACACAATCCCCGGGAAACCACTCGTCCCTTCCCACCCAAACCACCCCATCCCCGGGCACTTTCCCCTGCAACCGCACGAGATGCAACACCTGTCCCTTTACCTCCCCCTTCAACTCCATCCAAGGACCCAAACAGTCTTTCCAGGTGAGACAGAGGTTCACCTGCACCTCCTCCAACCTCATCTATTGCATCCGCTGCTCCAGATGTCAACTCATTTACATCGGCGAAACCAAAGGCAGGCTTGGCGATCGCTTTGCTCAACACCTGCGCTCGGTTTTTTTTTTTTTATCAAAAAATACTTTATTCAAGTAATAAATATCATTTACAAAACATCTTTTTTAAACAAACCCATCCGACATTTCCGGAGGTTACATATTCAATACAGGCATTTACTTAGACATTTACATACATTTACATACATATCCCTTATTTGGAGGGGCGTCTCTCTCCATCACACCCTGCCCCCCATGTCCAGCAGCGGAAGGACCCTAGACTGTGGTCCTCCCCCACAGGGCCTTGGCATTGGCTGCACCGAGCTTCAGAGCGTCCCTCAGCACGTACTCCTGCAGTCTGCAGTGGGCCAGTCGGCAACATTCCTTGACGGACAGCTCGCTGCGCTGGGAGGTCAACAAGGATCGGGCAGACCAAAGAGCGTCTTTCACCGAGTTGATGACCTTCCAGCAGCACTCGATGTCAGTCTCGGAATGCGTCCCTGGGAACAGTCCGTAGAGCACAGAGTCCTCTGTGACGGAGCTGCTCGGAATGAATCGTGACAGGGACCCCTGCAGACCTCTCCAGACTCTCCTGGCAAATCCACACTCTTTGAAGAGGTGGGCCACCGTCTCCTCTCCGTAGCAGCCGTCCCGAGGGCAGCGTGCGCTGGTAGTGAGGTTCCGGCGGTGCAGGAAGGATCTGACTGGGAGGGCTCCCCTCACCGCCAGCCAAGCCAGGTCTTGGTGCTTGTTGGTGAGTACTGGCGATGAGGCATTTTGCCAGACAAGCTGGGCTGTCTGTTCTGGGAACCACGCCACAGGATCCATGGAGTCATTCCCCTGCAGTGCCTGCAGGACGTTCCGTGCTGACCACTGCCCGATGGACTTGTGGTCAAAGGTGTTGGTCCGGAAGAACCTGTCCACAAACGACAGATGGTTCGGCAATGTCCAGCTGACTGGCACATTTCGTGGCATCTGCGCCAGGCCCATCCTTCGCAACACCGGGGACAGGTAGAACCTCAGCAGGTAGTGGCATTTGGTGCCCACGTGCCTTGGCTCTATGCTCCGCCTGATGCAGCCACACACGAAAGTGGCCATCAGAATGAGGGCGACGTTGGGCACGTCTTTACCCCCGTTGTCTGCCGACTTGTGCATTGTGGCTCGTCGCACCCGGTCCATCGCCGACCCCCAGATGAAGCGGAAGACGGCCCGGGTGATCCCCGTGGCGTAGGAGGGAGGGACGGGCCACACTTGCGCCAAGTACAGCAGCCCCGAGAGCACCTCACACCTGATGACCAGGTGTTTCCCCGTGATGGAGAGGGAGTGCTGCTTCCACAGCTCCAGCTTCTTCCCCACCTTGGCTATCCACTCCAGCCAATTCTTGTTGCATGCCTCAGCCTTCCCGAACCAGATCCCCAGCACCTTCAGGAAGTCAGGCTTGATGGTGAAGGGGATGGAAGATCGGTCGGGCCAGTTGCCAAAGAGCATGGCCTCGCTCTTCCTGCGGTTTACCCTGGCCCCCGTGGCCAACTCAAACTGGTCGCAGACGCTGATCAGTCTGCGGACCGACCCTGGGTCCGAGCAGAAGACGGCGACATCGTCCATGTACAGGGAGGCCTTGACCTGAGTGCCCCCACTGCCTGGCAGTGTCACTCCTCTTATGCTCGCATCCTTCCTGATGGATTCGGCAAAGGGTTCAATGCAACAGACGAACAAGACAGGGGAAAGAGGGCAACCCTGCCTGACTCCAGACCTGACGGGGAAGCTGTCTGATTCCCACCCATTAATTTGGACTGCACTACAGATATCGGAGTAGAGCAGTTGTATCCACTTCCTGATTCCCTCCCCAAAGCCCATTTTGGAGAGCACGTCCCTCATGTACGTGTGCGATATCCTGTCGAAGGCCTTCTCCTGGTCCAAGCTGACCAGGCAGGCATCCACCCGTCTGTCCTGCACGTAGGCAATGGTATCTCTCAGCAGCACCAGGCTGTCTGAGATTTTCCTGCCAGGTACAGCACAGGTTTGGTCCGGGTGGATCACCTGTCCCAGAGCAGACTTGACCCGGTTGGCGATGGCCTTAGACAGGATCTTGTAGTCTACATTCAACAATGTGATGGGTCTCCAATTCCTTAAGTCATTCATCTCCCCCTTCTGCTTGTAGATCAGGGTGATGTTGCCCTTCCTCATAGAGTCTGACATGCTGCCGGCTAGAAGTATATCGTTGTACACTTCCAGCAGGTCCGGGCCCACCCAGTCCCACAGAGCCGAGTACAACTCTGCCGGTAAGCCATCGCCTCCGGGAGTTTTACTCGAGTCAAAGGAACGGATGGAGCCAGTCAGCTCCTCCAGGGTCAGTGGTTGGTCCAGACTCTCCCGCTTGCTGTCGTCCAAGACTTCCGTGATGGAGGACAGGAAGTTCTGGGAGGCGGTGCTGTCTGTGGTCTTTACATCGTACAGATCCTTATAAAAGGATCTGCAGATCTTGAGCATGTCTGTCTGCGAGGATGTTACCGAGCCGTCCTCCTCCCTAAGGCTTTTGATCACAGAGCTCCCCCTGTGAACCTTATGGAAGAAGTAACGTGAGCACGTCTCATCCTGCTCAACATGGCGGACCCTGGACCGGAAGATGATCTTGGAGGATTCAGAGGTAAAGAGCCGAGCTTGCCGGCCCTTCAACTCTCTCAGTTCCTCCCTCACATCCACCCCTCTCCTCTGCAGAAGGAGTAGCTGCTGCAAATCTGTCTGGAGTTGACACAGTTCCCTCTTACCCTGTCTTGCTCTCTGAACACCTTTGGAGACGAAGAACTTCTTGATGTTCTCCTTTGTTGCCTCCCACCAGAGTGTCTGGGAGTCAAAGAGGGGCCTCACAGTTCTCCAACATGCGTAGTCCCTCTTTAGCTCCTTAACGTTCTCCGGGGTCAACAGCTCCACGTTTAGCTTCCACGTCCCTCTGCCCGCCTTCCGGTCCTCCTGTAGGTGACAGGTGGCCTGAAGGAGGCAGTGGTCAGAGAAGAACACCGGCGCGAGGTCGGTGTGTCTGACCGTGACGGCCCTCGATGTGAAGAGGAAGTCTATCCGGGACTGGGCTGAACCGTTCGGTCCTGACCAGGTGAACCGTGGCTGGACTCCGCCTGCAGGGTCACTGAAGGCGTCGCGCAGCTTTGCATCTTTGACCGTCTCCACCAGGAGTTTGGAGGTGCCGTCCAGTCTGTGGTTGGCACTGCCGGATCGTCCAGCCGCATCGATGATGCAGTTGAAGTCACCGGCCAGAACGAGCGGTCTAGACGTGGCCAGCAGCGGTGGGAGCTGCTGGAGGACGGCCACCCGCTCGCTCCACCTGGGTGAGGCGTACACATTAATCAGCCGGAGCGGAGAACCACGGTACATTACATCCACCACCAAGAGACGCCCCCCCACCACCTCCCTTACCTCAGTGATGGTGAAGCCCCCTCCCCGCAGCAAGATCCCCAGACCGGACGCACGACAATCATTTCCCCCCGACCATACCGACAGTCCGTGGGGCCACCATCGCGACCACCTCCGATAGCAGCGAAGGTGTGGCAGCCCGCACTCCTGTAAAAAAGTCACATCCGCCTTTACCTTGGCCAGGTACTGCAAGGCGGTTACACATCGCGCAGTGCTCTTCACACTGCGCACGTTTAAGGATGCCAGTTTCAGCTCCATTGTCCTTTAGTGTCCCAGGCGATCCTCCCGCATGCACATCATCTGGCTGAGTTCCTGCACATTTTTGTCGCACAGGTAGTGGTACAGGTTGGTGGCTTCCTCAGCACAGGGTGTATTTTCTGGCGAGGCCACTGCGCTGCTCCCAGTGTCCTGGAGCTGGGGCCCATTTGCCACTGCACTGCTCCCGGTCTCCCGGAGCTGGGGCCCATTGGCCACTGCACTGCTCCCGGTCTCCCGGAGCTGGGGCCCATTGGCCATTGTGCCGCTCCCGGTCTCCCGGAGCAGGGGCCCATTGGCCGTTGTGCCGCTCACGGTCTCCCGGAGCAGGGGCCCATTGGCCGTTGTGCCGCTCACGGTCTCCCGGGGCTGGGGCCCATTGGCCGTTGTGCCGCTCACGGTCTCCTGGGGCTGGGGCCCATTGGCCGTTGTGCCGCTCACGGTCTCCTGGGGCTGGGGCCCATTGGCCGTTGTGCCGCTCACGGTCTCCTGGGGCTGGGGCCCATTGGCCGTTGTGCCGCTCACGGTCTCCTGGGGCTGGGGGGCAACAGACACGTTCTTTCTCTTACCTTCCTCCTCCCCCGTTTTCTTCCTCTGCCTCTGCCTCCGTTGTCGGCTCTTCCTGGTCGTCTCATCCTCCGATGCGGAGAGGCTGCTGGCCTCGTCCTGGGAGAGGACTCTTTTTTGGGACTTGCTTGCCCCCTCCGCCTTTTTCTCCGTGCGCACAGCCTTCAATGTTTTCCTCGACTGTACCACCTTCCATTCCTCCTCTTCCTGTTCCCCCTCTTCCATCGACTCACCCTCGTGGGCGGGGGCCTGGGGGGCTCTGTCCTGCGGTTGGGGGCTCCTGGTGGTCGCGTTGTCCTCGCCCCTGCTCTCCTTTCCTTTTTGGACTTTTTCCGTGGTAGGAGGCGTCTCGTCCACCCTGGGGGTGCTGGCAGCGGCCCCTCTTATCGCCTGTGCATAAGTGCTTGCTCTTTTAGGGCAGGCCCTGTAAAGGTGGCCTGCCTCCCCACACAGGTTGCAGCTCTTACTCTCTTTACAATCCCTTGTCTCGTGGCCTTCTAACTTGCAGTTTCTGCAGACGACTGTCCTGCATTCTGCCGCCACGTGCCCAGGTTTGTTGCATTTCCTGCACACCCTGGGCTGCCCCACGTACGTCGTGTAGCCCCGGTTCCCTCCGATAGCGAACACCGAGGGAGGGTGGACGATGAATCCCTTCCCGTCCACCCTCAGCTTCACCTTTACTTGCCTCTTGCTCGTCCAGATCCCGAACAAGTCCTTGATGTCCACGCAGTTCCCGGCCCCTTCGACGTAGCGCGCAAGGAAGGTGAGGACATCTACAACGGGCACATGTGGGTTAAACATGTGCACCGTGATCATCCGTTCCCTCTGGGTGGGGAGGGTGAAGAGCGGCTGCACCTTCAGGAGCGACAGCGGGGCTTCATCCCCCTTCTCCCGGAAGTCCTGCAGCAACTTCTGCCATCCCGCCGGGTTCTGGAAGGTAACGTCAAAATATCCATTACCTGGGAAGACCTGGAGGCAGAAGATGTCCCCGGCCGTGAATCCACAGGCCTCCAGCAGCACCTTCTTGATGAAGAGATCCCTTGAGAAAGGGTTCCCCTCCTTGAGGTCCTTCACCGATACTCGCAGGGTATTCCGGATACCCTGCCCTCCAGCTCCACTTGCTCCACTTGCTACTGCCATCCCACCTGGATAAGGGTGTTAGGTTGGTTACCCAACCAGCATGGATCCACCCCTAAACCAGACACGTGCTCCTGACCTCCGCTCCTCGTCGATGATCCACGACTCAATACTGGTACTGCTCTTATACTTACACTGTTCTTATAAGAACATTAGATTGTGCCAGAACAGATACTACACTTGTGATCAAGGTGTCTCCCCTGCCTACACTTGATCTTAGCCAAAAGGCCGAGAAGCCACCTGCGCTCGGTCCGCGTTGACCAAACTGATCTCCCGGTGGCCGAGCACTTCAACTCCCCCTCCCACTCCCAGTCTGACCTTTCTGTCATGGGCCTCCTCCAGTGCCATAGTGAGGCCCACCGGAAATTGGAGGAACAGCACCTCATATTTCGCCTGGGCAGCTTGCAGCCCAGCGGTATGAACATCGACTTCTCCAACTTTAGATAGCTCCTCTGTCCCTCTCTTCCCCTCCTCCTTCCCAGATCTCCCTCTATCTTCCTGTCTCCACCTATATCCTTCCTTTGTCCCGCCCCCCCTGACATCAGTCTGAAGAAGGGTCTCGACCCGAAACGTCACCCATTCCTTCTCTCCCGAGATGCTGCCTGACCCGCTGAGTTACTCCAGCATTTTGTGAATAAATACCTTCGATTTGTACCAGCATCTGCAGTTATTTTCTTATAGGACACACAGTAAAATTTAACATAAACATCCTCCACGTTCCTCTCTGTGATGGAAGGTAATAAAGTTCAACCATCTTCCTCTTTGTTCACCCGCGGTCAGAGCTGTTGAACCGTCTGCAGTCGCCGCTGCCGAACGTCCGAGGCCCCTCGCGTCGGGGCGATCGAAACTCCCCGCGTCGTGGACGGTTGAAAACAAACTCTCCGCGGCGTGGTGCTCCTGAGCCGGCCTCTTCTCACCAGAGACCGCGTGGGGCTTCACGGCGTTAAAGTCCACAGGCCCCGCGGTTGGAGCTCTCCGCAGTCGACCCCTCGGCAAAGGATCGCAAGCTCCGCAATGTTAGAGTCCGCGCCGCGCCCGTGGCCTGAAGCGCCAGGAAAGGCCGTGCCACACCACGATGTACCCACGATGCACTCCACTCCATGATGAAACAAAATGCAGAGCGGAGGTGCAGAACCTGGCGGACTGGTGCTCTGATAACAACCTGTCCCTAAACACCACCAAGACCAAGGAGCTGATCATCAACTTCCGCAGGTCACACAACGGGGAATACGCCCCGATCTTTATCAACGGGGACACAGTGTGGAGAGAGTGTCCAGCTTCAAGTTTCTGGGCACTCACATTTCGGAGGACTTCACATGGTCCAATAACACCGCTGCGCTGGTCAAGAAGGCACAGCAACGACTGTTCTACCTGAGAACACTGAAGAAGTCTGGTCTACCCCAACAGCTGCTGACGACCTTCTACCGCTGCACCATAGAGAGCATCCTAACGCATGGCATCCCTGTGTGGTACCTCAGCTGCACGGAGGCAGAGAGGAGAGCTCTTCAGCGGGTAGTCCATGGAGCTCAGAGGACCATCGGAACACAGCTACCAGCCTTGGAGGGCATCTACAACACACGATGCCTCAGAAAAGCCACCAGCATCCACAAAGACTCTTCACACCCCTGCAATAGTCTGTTCGAACTTCTACCACCGGGCAGACGATACAAGGCCTTCTACGCCCGCACCTCCAGACTCAGGAACAGCTTCATCCCCAGGGCCATAGCTGCCATGAACCGGTCCTGCTGAGCCGGATGGTCACATCGCACAGCGAACCGGCACAGATCTACTTGCACTTTATTCTGTTTTAAAACTGTTCCAATTTGTTTCATTGGGTTGTTTAAATGAATACTGACTAGCTAATTAAATTATTGCATCGTATGGGAGGTGCATTCCCAATCTCGTTGTACCCCTGTAAAATGACAATAAAGATATATTGTATTGTATTGTATTGTTGTATTGTTAGGCCGCAGTGGGAACGAAGATACCACACGTCCTTGTGGGCGGCACGGTGGCGCAGCGGTAGAGTTGCTGCCTCAAGGCCCTAGGGTCCTGGGTTCGATGCTGACTACCGGCGCTTGTCTGTGCGGAGTTTGTGCGTTCTCCCCTTGGGTTCCCCCCGGAAGCTTCCGTTTGATAGCTGCTTTAGATTCGCATTTTGGCCTTTCATATCCTCCTTCACAAAGCACTCCAGTTGTAAATGACAAAGGTTGATGTGACATTTATGAATGAGAGGGAATATATCACTTGACCATGAACATCTAAGGCAAAAAAAACAAAACGGTCTTAGCTATTTTAAGGTTGCACGCAGATCGGACAAGTTGTTTTGAAATGGCAGAGCAGGCTTTAGGGGCCTAGCGACCTATTGCTCAGAATTCATGCATTCATATTTACCCTCGTGCTGTACATGGTAAGCAAGGTGGCACAGCGGTAGAATTGCTGCCTCACAGCGCCGGAGACACGGGTTCGATCCTGACTACGGGTGCTGTAAGAAAATAACTGCAGATGCTGGTACAAATCGAAGGTACTTATTTCACAAAATGCTGGAGTAACTCAGCAGGTCAGGCAGCATCTCAGGAGAGAAGGAATGGGTGACGTTTCGGGTCGAGACCCTTCTTCAGACTGACGAACTGTGCGGAGTTTGTACGTTCTCCCCGTGACCTGCGTGGGCTTTCTCCGAGATCTCCAGTTTCCACCCACACTCCAAAGACGTGCAGGTTTGTAGGTTAATTGGCTTGGTATAAAAGTAAATTTGTCCCTAGTGGGTGTGAGATAGTGTTAATGTGCGGGGATCGCTGGTCGGCGCGGACCCGGTGGGCCGAAGGACCTGTTTCCGTGCTCTGTCTCTAAACTGGACTAAAGTAAAAAGGAAGGATTTGTAGGAAAAAAAGTGCAGATGCTGGTTTAAATCGAAGGTAGACACAAAATGCTGGAGTAACTCAGCGGGTCAGGCAGCATCTCGGGAGAGAAGGAATGGGTGACGTTTCGGGTCAAGACCCTTCGAAGATAGAAACATAGAAAATAGGTGCAGGAGGAGGCCATTTGGCCCTTCGAGCCAGCACCGCCATTCAATGTGATCATGGCTGATCATCCACAATCAGTAACCCATGCCTGACTTCTCCCCATATCCCTTGATTCCACGAGCCCCTAGAGCTCTATCTAACTCTCTTTTAAATTCATCCAGTGATTTGGCCTCCACTGCCCTCTGTGGTAGAGAATTCCACAAATTCACAACTCTGGGTGAAAAAGATTTTTTCTCACCTCAGTTTTAAATGGTCTCCCCTTTATTCTTAGACTGTGTGTGTGGCCCCTGGTTCTGGACTCCCCCAACTTTGGGAACATTTTTTCCTGCATCTAGCTTGTCCAGTCGTTTCATAATTTTATACGTCTCTATAAGATCCCCTCTCATCCTTCTAAACTCCAGTGAACACAAGCCCCCAATCTTTCTAATCTTTCCTCGTACGACAGTCCCGCCATCCTAGGGATCAATCTCGTGAACCTACGCTGCACTGCCTCAATTGCAAGGATGTCCTTCCTCAAATTAGGAGACCAAAACTGCACACAATACTCCAGATGTGGTCCTATTCAACTGCGGAAGAACCTCTTTACTCCTATACTGAAATCCTCTCGTTATGAAGGCCAGCGAACCATTAGCTTTCTTCACTGCCTGCTGTATCTGCACGCCTACTTTCAGTGGCCGGTGTACAAGGACACCCAGGTCTCATTGCACTTCCCCTTTACCTAACCTGACACCATTGAGACAATAATCTGCCTCCTTGTTTTTGCCGGCAGAGTGGATAACCTCACATTTATCTACATTATACTGCATCTGTCACGCATCTGCCCACTCACTCAACCTGTCCAAGTCACCCTGCAACCTCCGAACATCCTCATCGCAGTTCACACTGCCACCCAGCTTTGTGTCATCCGCAAACTCCCGGGGATTAACCTGGTGAACCTACTACGCTGCACTGCCTCAATAGCAAGGACGTCCTCCCTCGAATTAGGTAGTATAAGAAAATAACTGCGGATGCTGGTACAAATCGAAGGTACTTATTCACAAAATGCTGGAGTAACTCAGCGGGTCAGGCAGCATCTCGGGAGAGAAGGAATGGGTGACGTTTCGGGTCGAGACCCTTCCTCAGTCTGAAGAACTGAGCATTCCAGCATTTTGTGAATAAATTCCTCGAATTAGGAACTTGTTGGACAAAATCAAATATTCAAAATGCATTGAATGCTGGTCAAGACTGGCACAACACTGAATCGAGGAACAGTGTGGTAAACAACACGAGGTTTCCTGGCCCCTGAACGAGACATTAATGCCCTCATTTTACCACATGCACAGACCATTTACTGTTTGTGCAGCAACTGTGTTTGATGGTGGATGTGTCCTGTCCTGAATCTAAATGATACCCCAGCTGATGCAAATGGGTCTTGCACTGAAAGAAATGAGCTATCCAATTACCAGCTCAATACCCGGTGCCATAAACAGCCTCCGTAAATTCTGCTTGAGGCGCGAGACCCAGCGTGGGAAATCTCGAGCGATAATCGCGGTGGTGGGATTTCCGCCTAGCAGTGCTTCCAGCGCCAGAGACCCACGATCGGTCCCGACCAAAGATACAAGGTAGTATAAGACAATTTGATCAAGCCTCTCCTTCGACAAGCACATCAAACACATCACAAAGACAGCCTTCTTCCACCTCAAAAACATTGCCCGTCTCCGTCCATCCCTCTCCTCCACAGCTGCAGAA
Organism: Rhinoraja longicauda; assembly: GCF_053455715.1. Lineage (NCBI taxonomy): Eukaryota > Metazoa > Chordata > Chondrichthyes > Rajiformes > Arhynchobatidae > Rhinoraja > Rhinoraja longicauda. Next base: position 21,673,669 of record NC_135986.1, on the reverse strand, counting down.
ACCCTCATCCACGCCTTCATCACCTCCCGTCTGGACTACTGCAACAGCCTCCTCTATGGTTCACCCTCAAAAATCATCAGTAAACTTCAATACATTCAAAACTCCGCTGCCCGTCTACTCACACACACCCCGATCCGTGACCATATCACCCCCGTCCTTTATAAACTCCACTGGCTCCCCATCCCCCAGAGAATTCAGTACAAAATCCTCCTCATAACCTACAAAGCCCTCCATAACCTGGCCCCATCCTACCTGACCGACCTCCTCCACAGGCACACTCCCACCTGCACCCTCCGCTCTGCCGCTGCCAATCTCCTATCCCCCCACATCCGGACCAAACTCAGATCCTGGGGGGACAGGGCTTTCTCCATCGCTGCTCCCACCCTATGGAACTCACTACCCCAAAACGTTAGAGACTCCTCCACACTCACCACATTCAAAACATCGCTGAAGTCTCACCTGTTCAGTTCTGCCTTCAACCACTGAAGGTCACCTCACCTACTGTCTCCTTTCTCTGTTCGTTTATTTATTTACTTATTTATCTATTTATTAATTTCCCAATGTTCTCTAAATCTCTGTAAAGCGTCTTTGAGTATATGAAAAGCGCTATATAAATAAAATACATTATTATTATTATTATTAATAACTGCAGATGCTGGTACAAATCGAAGGTATTTATTCACAAAATGCTGGAGTAACTCAGCAGGTCAGGCAGCATCTCGGGAGAGAAGGAATGGGTGACGTTTGGGGTCGAGACCCTTCTTCAGACTGACGTCAGGGGGGGTGGGACAAAGGAATGCTATAGGTGGAGACAGGAAGATAGAGGGAGATCTGGGAAGGAGGAGGGGAAGAGAGGGACAGAGGAACTATCTAAAGTTGGAGAAGTCGATGTTCATACCGCTGGGCTGCAAGCTGCCCAGGCGAAATATGAGGTGCTGTTCCTCCAATTTCCGGTGGGCCTCACTATGGCACTGGAGGAGGCCCATGACAGAAAGGTCAGACTGGGAGTGGGAGGGGGAGTTGAAGTGCTCGGCCACCGGGAGATCAGTTTGGCCAACGCGGACCGAGCGCAGGTGTTGAGCGAAGCGATCGCCGAGCCTGCGCTTGGTTTCGCCGATGTAAATACGTTGACATCTGGAGCAGCGGATGCAATAGATGAGGTTGGAGGAGGTGCAGGTGAACCTCTGTCTCACCTGGAAAGACTGTTTGGGTTTTATTTCACAAAATGCTGGAGTAACTCAGCAGGTCAAAACCTTCGATTTGTACCAGCATCTGCAGTTATTTTCTCACACTAAAGATACAAGGTGGACCACTCCGTTGAAATCGCCCACACTGAAGCGTAGCACGCAACGGAGCGTAATGTCCGCCATTTTAGTAGGCAAAACCCGCCGTTCGCTCTGCCTCTTGCAGTGTTTTGGGGGAACAGTACGTGTGATGATACCGTTAAAACGCAGAATATATCTCATCTACCAACTCACAGATTTTTGTTATATTTCTTTTTTAAGTGTTTCTGCAAGTTTCGGCCTTCTAAAATGGCGTCGTGACGTACTACGGTTTTTTTGGGGTCGAGTGGTCTATCTTGCTCCTCCCGTATCGTTGGTCCTGACTACGGGCGCCGTCTGTACGGAGTTCGTACGTTCCCCCCGTGACCCGCGTGGGTTTTCTCCGAGATCTTCGGTTTCCTCCCACGCTCCAGAGACGTTTGTAGGTTAACCAGTTTGTAGGTTAATTGGCTTGGTGTGCAAAAGAGATGCACGTTGTCCCACGTGTGTGTGTAGGATAGCGCTAACGTGCGGGGATCGCTGGCCAGTGCAGATTCGGTGGGCCGAAGGGCCTGTTTCCGTACTGCATCTCTAAACTAAACTGAACACTGTTGCCATAGCAACTTGTTTTTTGGCTCTCCAATTGATCACAGGTTCACAGGAAAGTACTAGCAGGAGTAAGGCACTAAGGCCCACAAGCCTGCCCTGCCACTCAATATGAAAATTGCTAAGAGACACAAAATGCTGGAGTAACTCAGTGGGACAGGCAGCATCTCTGGAGAGAAGGAATGGGTGACAATAGACAATAGGTGCAGGAGGAGGCCATTCAACCCTGGAGCCAGCACCACCATTCAATGTGATCATGGCTGATCGTTCTCAATCAGTACCCCGTTCCTGCCTTCTCCCCATACCCCCTGACTCCGCTATCCTTAAGAGCTCTATCCAGCTCTCTCTTGGATGCATTCAGAGAATTGGCCTCCACTGCCTTCTGAGGCAGAGAATTCCACAGATTTACAACTCTCTGACTGAAAAAGTTTTTCCTCATCTCAGTTCTAAATGGCCTACCCCTTATTCTTAAACTGTGGCCCCTGGTTCTGGACTCCCCCAACATTGGGAACATGTTTCCTGCCTCTAACGTGTCCAACCCCTTAATAATCTTATATGTTTCGATAAGATCCCCTCTCATCCTTCTAAATTCCAGCGTATACAAGCCTAGTCGCTCCAGCCTTTCAACATATGGCAGTCCCGCCATTCCGGGAGTTAACCTCGTGAACCTACGCTGCACGCCCTCAATAGCAAGAATGTCCTTCCTCAAATTTGGAGACCAAAACTGCACACAGTACTCCAGGTGCGGTCTCACTAGGGCCCTGTACAACTGCAGAAGGACCTCTTTGCTCCTCTTGTCATAAAGGCAGAGAGCAGCCAAGGGGAGACCTTTTTTAATCACCCCCCCTTTTAGTTTAGAAATATAGCACGGAAGCAGGCCCTTCGGCCCTCCGAGTCTGCGCCAACAACCGATCACCATCGACACACTGAAGAATGTTTTGACTGTCAGTGTTAACTGTCTGAAGTTCAAACAACTACATAGCTTCATTAAAATGCACGTTATCATTAAATCAGGGATCCCAAAATATTAAGACACAAAATGCTGGAGTAACTCAGCGGGACAGGCAGCATCTCTGGAGAGAAGGAATGGGTGACGTTTCGGGTCGAGACCCTTCTTCAGACTGCCTGACCCACTGAGTTACTCCTGTATTTTGTGTCTACTCTGCCATTCAATCGTGGCTGATCTCCACTGGCTCCCCATCCCCCAGAGAATCCAGTACAAAATCCTCCTCATGACCTACAAAGCCCTCCATAACCTGGCCCCATCCTACCTGACTGACCTCCTCCACAGACACACTCCCACCTGCACCCTCCGCTCTGCTGCTGCCAATCTCCTGTCCCCCCCCCACAGCCGGACCAAACTCAGATCCTGGGGGGGACAGGGCTTTCTCCATCGCTGCTCCCACCCTATGGAACTCACTACCCCAAACCGTCAGAGACTCCTCCTCACTCACCACATTCAAAACATCACTGAAGTCTCACCTGTTCAGCACTGCCTTCAACCACTGAAGGTCACCTCACCTTCTGACTCCTTTCTCTGCTTGGTTACTTATTTATCTATTTATTCACTTCTCTATGTTCTAGAAATCCCTGTAAAGCGTCTTTGAGTGTTTGAAAAGCGCTATATAAATGTAATGCATTATTATTATTATTATTATTATTATCTCTGCCTCTCAACCCCATTCTCCTGCCTTCTCCCCGTAACCCCCGACAACTGGACTAATCAAGAATCTATCTATCTCTGCCTTAAAAATATCCACTGACTTGGCCTCCACGGCCTTCTGTGGCAATGAATTCCACAGGTTCACCACCCTCACTCTGACTAAAGAAATTCCTCCTCTTCTCCTTCCTAAAGGAACGTCCTTTAATTCTGAGGCTGTGCCCTCCGGTCCGAGACTCTCCCACTAGTGGAAACACCCTCTCCACATCCTCTCTGCCCAGGCCTTTCGCTATTCGGTGCTGTTTGACCATGGTGAGGTACTGCAGTGAAGCCTATTCTCAACGTCCAAATCCTCTGACTCCGCCAAGCCACTTCTGAAGAAGGGCCTCGACCATTTCGGAATGGCAGGCAGTGACTAGTGGGGTACCGCAAGGCTCAGTGCTGGGAGCCCAGTTATTTACAATATATATTAATGATTTGGGCGAGGGAATTGAAAGCAATATCTCTACGTTTGTGGATGACACGAAGCTGGGGGGCAGTGTTAGCTGTGAGGAGGATGCTAGGAGGCTGCAGAGTGACTTGGATAGATTAGGCGAGTGAGCAAATGCATGGCAGATGCAATATAATGTGGATAAATGTGAGGTTAACCACTTTGGCGGCAAGAACAGGAGAGCAGAGTATTACCTGAATGGTGGCCAATTAGGAAAAGGGGAGATGCAACGTGACCTGGGTGTCATGGTGCACCAGTCATTGAAAGCAAGCGTGCAGGTGCAGCAGGCAGTGAAGAAAGCGAATGGTATGTTAGCATTCATAGCAAGAGGATTTGAGTATAGGAGCAGGGAGGTTCTGCTGCAGTTGTACAGGGCCTTGGTGAGACCGCACCTGGAGTATTGTGTACAGTTTTGGTCTCCTAATCTGAGGAAAGACAGTCTAGCCTTAGAGGGAGTACAGAGAAGGTTCACCAGATTGATCCCTGGGATGGCAGGACTTTCATATGAAGAAAGACTGGATAGACTCGGCTTTTACTCGCTGGAATTTAGAAGACTGAGGGGGGATCTTATTGAAACATATAAAATTCTTAAGGGGTTGGACAGGCTAGATGCGGGAAGATTGTTCCCGATGTTGGGGAAGTCCAGAACCAGGGGTCACAGCTTAAGGATAAGGGGGAAGTCTTTTAGGACCGAGATGAGAAAACATTTCTTCACACAGAGAGTGGTGAATCTGTGAAATTCTCTGCCACAGAAGGTAGTTGAGGCCAGTTCATTGGCTATATTTAAGAGGGAGTTAGATGTGGCCCTTGTGGCTAAAGGGATCAGGGGGTATGGAGAGAAGGCAGGTACAGGTTACTGAGCTGGATGATCAGCCATGATCATATTGAATGGCGGTGCGTACAGGCTCGAAGGGCCGAATGGCCTACTCCTGCACCTATTTTCTATGTTTCTATGTTTCTATGTAACGTCACCCGTTCCTTCTCTCCAGAGACGCTGCCTGTGGCAATGAATTACACAGATTCACCGCCCTCTGATCAAATAGATAAATTGCTGTCTGCCTCACTAGGAATATCACACGCACAATGTTTGCATCGATTCTGTCAGATGAAATTGGCTAATCCTGACTGAGGCTGAAAGATGGCTGCAGGCAACAGGGACGAGAAAGAGAAATTTCACTTATCGATATGATCAAGGATGTTGGCGCTGGGAGATGTCATACATGTCGGGGTTGCCAACTTCCTCACTCCCAAATAAGGGACAAGGGGACGTCACCGCCCCGCGCCCAACGTGACCTCACCCAGCCGGCGGCCACGTGCTCCCGCTCCGCCAATGGGGGCCGCCCGGCCCCGGGAGGCGGGTTGCTAGGCAACGTCCTTTAGGCGGCGCCCGGGCCTACGGTGTCCAGGCCTACAGCGGCACCTGGGCTACAGTGACCGGGGCCTACAGCGTCCGGGCCTACAACGGCCTCTTAAGATTATTGAGGGGTTGGACAGGCTAGAGGCAGGAAACATGTTCTCGATGTTGGGGGGGGTAGTCCAGAACCAGGGGCCACAGTTCAAGAATAAGGGGTGGGCCATTTAGAACGGAGATGAGGAAAAACCTTTTCAGTCAGAGAGTTGTAAATCTGTGGAAGGTATTAATTCACAAAGTGCTGGAGTAACTCAGCAGGTCGGGCAGCATCTCGGGAGAGAAGGAATGGGTGACGTTTCGGGTCGAGACCCTTCTTCAGTTCTTCAGTCTGAAGAAGGGTCTCGACCCGAAACGTCACCCATTCCTTCTCTCCCGAGATGCTGGCCGACCTGCTGAGTTACTCCAGCACTTTGTGAATAAATACCTTCGATTTGTACCAGCATCTGCAGTTATTTTCGTATATATATGTAAATCTGTGGAATTCTCTGCCTCGGAAGGCAGTGGAGGCCAAGTCTCTGGATGCTTTCAAGAGAGAGTTAGATAGAGCTCTTAAAGATAGCGGAGTCAGGGGGTATGGGGGAGAGGGCAGGGACGGGGTACTGATTGTGGATGATCAGCCGCGATCGCGGTGAATGGCGGTGCTGGCTCGAGGGGCCGAATGGGCTACTCCTGCACCTATTGTCTGTTGTCTATAAAAAGCTGGAGATTCAGCAGGTCAGGCAGCATTTCTATTGTAAACATGGTGTAAGAAAACAAAAATGGGAAGTTACCGAGCGAGGAAATGATTGCCAATCTGCCGTGTGGAGTGTGCAATGTTGTGAATCGTTGTCTCTGGAGATGCGTGGCGTCTGCCTCACTTCATCCAATACTCCCCGAGCTGTCCTCCACGTCCTATTACTTCATTGTTCCGCCTCGTGCAAAGCAGACGCCCGACTTACTCCGTGCCAGCGTAATGCTCAATGAATGCACTTGAGCGGTAAATGGTGGTTGTGTGGTTTTCTTCATTCGTTGCCTGAAATTGCTTCCAGCCTGGGTGACAGATGTGTGGCCAATGTTTCCGTCTTTACCCCCCCGCCTCCCCCCCCCCCCCCCCCGGAGATATCGTGCCTTTCAGCAAGCTTGTCCCTGGCGCTTTTCGAAGGCGGGCGCAAAAGTGCCGGAGTAACTCAGCGGGACAATGCTCTGGAGAGAAGGAATGGGTGATATTTGGGGTCGAGACCCTCCTTCGGTCTGAGGGTCAGGGGTGAGAGAGACCTTACCCTTATCAACGCCTTACGCTTCTATATCTCTGGATGTTCGTGTTAAAATATATTTTGTGTGCCCTGTTGCTTTTTATTGGTATGACCGTATCACCTGGAGTACTGTGTGCAGTTTTGGTCTCCAAATTTGAGGAAGGATATCCTTGCTATTGAGGGCGTGCAGCGTAGGTTCACCAGGTTAATCCCCGGAATGGCGGGACTGTCGTATGTTGAAAGACTGGAGCGACTAGGCTTGTATACACTGGAATTTAGAAGGATGAGAGGAGGTCTTATCGAAACATATAAGATTATTAAGGGGTTGGACACGCTAGAGGCAGGAAACATGTTCCCGATGTTGGGGGGGAGTCCCGAACCAGGGGCCACACAGTTTAAGAATAAGGGGTAGGCCATTTAGAACGGAGATGAGGAAAAACTTTTTCACTCACAGAGTTGTAAATCTGTGGAACTCTCTGCCTCAGAAGGCAGTGGAGGCCAATTCTCTGGATGCTTTCAAGAGAGAGCTAGATAGAGCTCTTAAGGATAGCGGAGTCAGAGGGTATGGGGAGAAGGCAGGAACGGGGTACTGATTGTGGATGATCAGCCGTGATCACATTGAATGGCGGTGCTGGCTCGAAGGGCCGAATGGCCTCCTCCTGCACCTATTGTCTATTGTCTGTTCATAGCAGGCACAACAGGCGCATTCCCAATCTCGTTGTACCCCTGGGTACAATGACAATAAAGATATATTGTATTGTATTGTATTGTATTATATTGTATATGGCATATGGGGAGAAGGCAGGAACGGGGGTGGGGTACTGATTGTGGATGATTTGATGCGTTGTGCCAACTTTATATCGAGCAGGATACTCACAAGCATTCGTTGCCCCGTAAATAATTGTTAATTTTCCCTGTAACTAATTGCTTAGCTTGCCATAATGATCAAAGACAAATCTCTTCCCCCTCAACAGTTTTAACAATGCCCGAGTCAACAGTTGGCAGGATCAGTTTACCAGCTAGTCGAATTATATTTTCGATCTGGAATTAACAGCGTTGAGAAAAGCAAGTCAACTGGATGATTTGATGCGTTGTGCCATGCTGTCATGAGCTTAATTTTAATTTTGTGCATTCATTTTATGCAGACAGTTTTTTTTTGAGAGGTGAGCTCTTTATCCCAGCCTCCTGATTAATTTTACATAGAAACGCAGAAAATAGGTGCGGGAGGAGGCCTTTTGGGCCTTCGAGCCAGCGCCGCCATTTCATTGCGATCATGGCTGGTCGTCCACAATCAGTAACCCGTGCCTGCCTTCTCCCCATATCCCTTGATTCCACGAGCTCTATCTAACTCTCTTTTAAATCCATCCAGTGAATCGGCCTCCACTGCCTTCTGTGGCAGAGAATTCACTAGAATTTAGAAGGATGAGAGGGGATCTTACAGAAACGGATAAAATTATAAAAGAACTGGATGATGCAAGATGCAGGAAAAATGTTCCCATTGTCTAAATTCACAACTCTCTGGGTGAAAAGGTTTTTTTCTCACCTCAGTTTTAAATGGCCTCCCCTTTATTCTTAGACTGTGTATGTGGCCTCTGGTTCTGGACTCCCCCAACATTGGGAACATTTTTCCTGCATCTAGCTTGTCCAGTTCTTTTATGATTTTATACATCTCTATAAGATCACCTCTCATTCTTCTAAATACTAGTGAAATCAAGCCCAGGCTTTCCAATCTTTCCTTTTACGACAGTCCCGCCATCCCGGGGATTAACCTGGTGAACCTACGCTGCACTGCCTCAATAGCAAGGACGTCCTTCCTCGAATTAGGAGACCAAAACTGCGCACAATACTCCAGGTGTTACCGTTTGTACCCCATCGTTGTTACCTTCCCCTCAGGCCAACAGCGAACCCTGTTCTACATTTCCTTGACCAACATCTGCTTTGCTCTGTCCTTTTCACACCTCACCCATCCATTATCTCTACTCCCCCTCTCCCTCTGGCGCGGCACGGTGGCGCAGCGGTAGAGTTGCCGCCTTACAGCGCTCTCAGCGCCGGAGACCCGGGTTCGATCCCGACTACGGGCGCCGTCTGTACGGAGTTTGTACGTTCTCCCCGTGACCTGCGTGGGTTTTCTCCGAGATCTTCGGTTTCCTCCCGCACTCCAAAGACGTGCAGGTTTGTAGGTTAATTGGCTTGGTAGAAATGTAAATTGTCCCTGGTGGGTGTAGGATAGTGTTAATGTGCGGGGATCGCTGGTCGGCGCGGACCCGGTGGGCCGAAGGGCCTGTTTCCGCGCTGTATCTCCAAAATAAACTAAACTCTCACCCTGACTCTCAGTCTGAAGAAGAGTCTCAACTGGAAACGTCACCCATTCCTTCTCTCCAGAGATGCTGCCTGACCTGCTGAGTTACTCCAGCTTTTTGTGTCTATCCCCCATCACACAAAACCAGCCTCCCTTCCATTGACTCCATCTATGGAGTCCAGAACCAGGGGCCACACACACACACAGTCTGAGAATAAAGGGGAGGCCATTTAAAACTGAGGTGAGAAAAAACTTTTTTCACCCATAGAGTTGTGAATTTGTGGAATTAATTCTCTGCCACAGAAGGCAGTGGAGGCCGATTCACTGGATGAATTTAAAAGAGAGTTAGATAGAGGTCTAGGGGCTAGCGGAATCAAGGGATATGGGGAGAAGGCAGGCACGGGTTACTGATTGTGGATGATCAGCCATGACCACAATGAATGGCGGTGCGTACAGGCTCGAAGGCCCAAATGGCCTCCTCCTGCACCTATTTTCTGTGTTTCTATGTTTCAATTCAATTCAACTAAACTAAACTTTTTAAGTTAGTAAAACATCTATCGCTAGCAGTGTTGAGAAATGTTTCCAAAAAAAAAAAGAGATTGCCACTGCATTATAGCAAAATAGGGGGAACAAAAGAATTGGCCAGCCTCGGCATAAAGTGTCCGGAGCTTAAAGGGCGGATCAAGAGAAAACAGACTGAGACCTAGCTGGGACAATGTGGCGCTCAGTAATCAGGTTTGCATTGTGCTCTTTGCATTAGTCTGATTGAAGAATTCTGATCACCCAGCATTTTCATGTGTTTTGTTTAATTTCTAAATGCCTTGCCATCAATCCCAACTAAATAGTTCCACAGTACTTTGGGGAGTTGGCCATTTTACACCGGGATTATGCAAGGCATTCAGAGATGTGCCCAATTAATGCCGCATTGTCCGAGCGTATTATTATTATTATTATTATTATATTTCTTCGGGGCACCGTCAGCAGCGACAGAATTTTATTTATTTTTTCGGCTGGATATAACCCCACGACGCCGGAGGCCCGGGTTCGATCCCGACCACACGGAGTTTTGTACGTTCTCCCCGTGACCTGCGTGGGTTTCCTCCAAGTTTCCTCGCACAAGACGTGCAGGTTTGTAGGCTAATTGGTTGGCTGTAATTGTCAATTGTGTGTGTGTGTGTAAGATGGCGTCAGTGTGCTGGGATGGCAGGTCGGCGCGGACTCGGTGGGCCGAAGGGCCTGTTTCTTCACTGTATCTCTAAATTAAACTAAACTAAACAACTACCCCCCCAAGTATTGTTAGAAAATAATGCGGTGCGCAATTTTGTTCTGCATTTGTTCGCTGAAGTTTTCAAAAGATTTTAAGATGTTGTTGATGGTCGGAAATGAGAATGTGATACGCACAATCCATAATGTAATACGGGGCAGAGGGTTCCGTGTTGTGTTCCTCCTCTGTGCTCAATATCTGAGCTCATTCTGGTTGTTAATTCGGTTACACCTATTGATTTTAAATATCCTTGGAGATAGGGTTCTTGTCTTTAACCAATAGGGTTGCCAACTGTCCCGTATTAGCCGGGAGTTTCTTCCCACAGGCCATCAGGACTGTCAACTTTTATAACCCCAGAGACTAAATTTTTGTCTACACTATAGTAACTTATTAACCTTATTTATATGCTGTAACTGTAATTCTTTTTTGTGCACAATCCGCAGGCGTTGCCACTTTCATTTCACTGCACATCGTGTATGAGTATGTGACAAATAAATTTGACTTGACTTGATTTGACATCCCGTATTTTGGGCTAAATTTGTTTGTCCCGTATTAGGCCCGGTGGGGGGGGGGGCGCTCTAGGCCCGGACAGTGTAGGCCCATACAGTGTAGGTCTCCGACTGGAGGCGTGGGTTCGGATCCCACTTCTGACACCATGTAATAAGTGTAGATTTCCACAAATCGTTTAACTTCTATATAAGCGTTTTATTACAAATACAATGCAGAGAGCAAGTGAGAAAACCTCTGCATGGCACACCTCATGGTGACAAAGTGAAACGAATTTAATCAGCAGCATAATACAGGTAGCACTACCAAAACCAGGCATGAACCATAGATCAGGTCAGCAATACGATAGTCAGGCATGGATCAATCCGCCTAGGGGATTGATCTACAGGCCCGGGGGCCACTGTAGGCCCGGACACTGTAGGCCCAGACACTGAAGGCCCGGGACCCACTGTAGGCCTGGGCACTGTAGGCCCGGACACTGTAGGCCCGGGTACTGTAGGCCCAGACACTGTAGGCCCAGGCACTGTAGGCCCGGGGGCCACTGTAGGCCCGGACACTGTAGGCCCGAGGTCCACTGTAGGCCCGGACAGTGAGGGCTAACGGAGTGTGTTCGGGTAGCGGGGCCGAGTGTGTTCGCCTAACGGAGGTTGCTTAGCAACCCGCCTCCCGGCCCGGGCGGCCGCCATTGGTGGAGCGGGAGCACGTGGCTGCTGGGTGAGGTCACGTGGGGCGCGGGGCGGTGATGTCACCTTTTGTCCCTTATTTGGGAGTTAGAAAGTTGGGCAACCCTATTACCCAGTGACTTCTGCTGAGTGGTTTTTAGGACAGTCTTGGGCTCAGAGTTAAAATTGCAAAAGTTATAGCTTTATATAAAACTGGGGATAGACACCGTTTCATAAATTACAGGCCTGTTTTCTTACTTTCCCAAATCTCCAAGATACTGAAAAACTCTTGACTGAAAGACGAGACAAATTCATTGTCAAGCACAATGATACAGGTTTATCGTTCATTTAATTTCATTTTGTTTTGTTTTTATCTTTTTTTGTTTTGCATGTTCGAAATAAATCATAAACCAACAAACAAAATGATAAGTTCATAAGTTCTCGGAGCAGAATTAGACCATCCGGCCTATCAAGTCTACTCCGCCATTCAATAATGGCCGAGCTATCTCTCCCTCTCTACCCCATTCTCCTGCCTTGCCCCCGTATACCCTGACACCCTCATTAGTCAAGAATCTGCCAATCTTCGGTATCCTCCCACCCAAATAGGTGCAGGAGTAGGCCATTCGGCCCTTCGAGCCTGCACCGCCATTCAATATGATCATGGCTGATCATCCAGCTCAGTAACCTGTACCTGCCTTCTCTCCATACCCCCTGATCCCTTTAGCAAAAAGGGCCACATCTAACTCCCTCTTAAATATAGCCAATGAACTGGCCTCAACTACCTTCTGTGGCAGAGAATTCCACAGATTCACCACTCTAGATGGCCGCCTTGCTGAGTTGGGTTTGCCGGGGTCAGGAGAAGCTCTTGCAAACTAACGACCATTGAACAAACAAACACAGATTTCCCGTAGGATGGCATCGTTTGCTCTGAGCACCAGGGCCACTATCACACAGAGTAAAGAAAAGCAGCCCAGCACACAAGTTAAAACAGCAACTCATGGTGGTGTGTTCATCCCTGTTGCCCAGGGATCAACTAAGAAAGCGAGGTTAATACCAGGTTAATTCCCGGAATGGCGGGACTGTCATATGTTGAAAGACTGGAGCGACTGGGCTTGTGTACACTGGAATTTAGAAGGATGAGAGGAGATCTTATCGAAACGTATAAGATTATTAAGGGGTTGGACACGTTAGAGGCAGGAAACATGTACCCAATGTTGGGGGAGTCCAGAACAAGGGGCCACAGTTTAAGAATAAGGGGTCGGCCATTTAGAACTGAGATGAGGAAGAACTTTTTCAGTCAGAGAGTGGTGAAGGTGTGGAATTCTCTGCCTCAGAAGGCAGTGGAGGCCAGTTCGTTGGATGCTTTCAAGAGAGAGCTGGATAGAGCTCTTAAGGATAGCGGAGTGAGGGGGTACGGGGAGAAGGCAGGAACGGGGTACTGATTGAGAGTGATCAGCCATGATCGCATTGAATGGCGGTGCTGGCTCGAAGGGCTGAATGGCCTACTCCTGCACCTATTGTCTATTGTCTATGACTAAGGTACTGTCGAGACGAAAAACTCTGCCTGTGTTGCAAGGGACTAAAAACAGATTGAGAGAGTTAATAAAGTTACACAAAGCACGGCAAGCTTAGATAGAGTAAACAGAGGGATGATGTGGCAGGAAGGAACTGCAGATGCTGGTTTAAACAGAAGACGGACACAAAATGCTGGAGTAACTCAGCGGGACAGGCGGCATCTCGGGAGAGAAGGAATGCGTGACGTTTCGGGGTCGAGACCCTTCTTCAAAGTCTCTGAATAAGGTGGTTCTGAAGGTAGCTCAGCGACAGTCTGAAGGAGGGTCTCGACCCAAAAATGCACCCATTCCTTCTCTCCAGAGATGCTGACTGTGCGCACGGTAGAGTTGCTGCCTCACAGCGCCAGAGACCCGGGTTCGATCCCGACTATTGGCGCTTATCTGTACGTTCTCCCCGTGACCTGCGGGGGGTTTCTCCGGGTGCTCCGGTTTCGTCCCACACTCCAAACACGTACCGACCGGTTTGTGGGCTAATTGGTTTGGTATAATTGTAAACTGTCCACAGTGTGTGTGTGTGTGTGTAGGATTGTGTTAGTGTGCGGGGATCGCTGGTCGGCGCGGACTCGGTAGGCCTGTTTCCGCGCTGTGTCTCCGAACTAAACTCAACCCCCAAATCTCCAGAGGCAAAGGATGAGAAGGCAACGAGGATAAGTTGTGACATCTTAATGGTTTACCAATTTGTGGATAATTATTAACGGTAAACCGCTTAGCAGCAGGTCCACGTTGGGCAAGTCCGTAAATTGATGCACTGAGCTGCCAACAATCAGTAAATCATCGCGACAGAACAGCCGTTAATGTCAAGAATGCCAACCAGATTTCACATTTTAAAGAATTAGACAATAGACAATAGGTGCAGGAGTAGGCCATTCAGCCCTTCGAGCCAGCACCGCCATTCAATGCGATCATGGCTGATCACTCTCAATCAGTACCCCGTTCCTGCCTTCTCCCCGTACCCCCTGACTCCGCTATCCTTAAGAGCTCTATCCAGCTCTCTCTTGAAAGCATCCAACGAACTGGCCTCCACTGCCTTCTGAGGCAGAGAATTCCACACCTTCACCACTCTCTGACTGAAAAAGTTCTTCCTCATCTCCGTTCTAAATGGCCTACCCCTTATCCCCCAACATTGGGAACATGTTTCCTGCCTCTAATGTGTCCAATCCCCTAATTATCTTATATGTTTCAATAAGATCCCCCCTCATCCTTCTAAATTCCAGTGTATACAAGCCTAATTGCTCCAGCCTTTCAACATACGACAGTCCCGCCATTCCGGGAATTAACCTAGTGAACCTAATAGAGTGATACAATCTAGAAACAGGCCCCAACTTGCCCAACATGTCCCAGCTACACTAGTCCCACCAGTCATAGATTGATACAGTGTGGAAACAGGCCCTTCGACCCAACTCGCCCACACCGGTCAACAATGTCCCAGCTACCCTAGTCCCACTTGCCTGTGTTTGGTCCATATCCCTCCAAACCCGTCATATCCATGTACCTGTCTAACTGTTTCTTTAAACGTTGGGATAGTCCCAGCCTCAACTACCTCCTCCGGCAGCTCGTTCCATACACCCGCCACCCTCTGTGTGGAAAAAGTTACCCCTCAGATTCCTATTAAATCTTCTCCCCTTCACCTTGAACCTGTGTCCTCTGGTCCTCGATTCCCCTACTCTGGGCAAGAAGTCTGAAGAAGGGTCTCGACCCGAAACGTCACCCATTCCTTCTCTCCTGAGATGCTGCCCGACCCGCTGAGTTACTCCAGCATTTTGTCATACCTGGGCAAGAGACTCTGTGCGTCTACCCGATCTATTCGTCTCATGATTTTGTACAACTCTCTATAAGATCGCCCCTCATCCTCCTGCGCTCCAGGGAATAGAGACCCAGCCTGCTCAACCTCTCCCTGTAGCTCACACCCTCTAGTCCTGGCAACATCCACGTGAATCTTCTCTGTACCCCTTCCAACTTGACATCATCTTTCCTAATAACATGGCACCCAGAACTGAACACAATACTCTATTTATAAAGTGCGGCCTTGCCAATGTTTAATCCAACTGCAACATGACCTCCGAACTCCTCAATACTCAGGTCATAGAGTTAGTTAGACAGTCATTCAATAAAACATTGAATATATTATTCTTTTCTACACTTAAAATGATTAAGCAGAACACACGTACTTAAAAATGTCATGAAATGAAAGGCCCCTATACTTGCACGGTTTACATAGAAACATAGAATCCCACAAATTCACAACTCTCTGGGTGAAAAGGTTTTTTCTCACCTCAGTTTTAAATGGCCTCCCCTTTATTCTTCGACTGTGTGTGTGGCCCCTGGTTCTGGACTCCCCCAACATTGGGAATTTTTTTCCTGCATCTGGCTTGTCCAGTCCTTTTATCATTTTATACGTCTCTATAAGATCCCCTCTCGTCCTTCTAAACTCCAGTGAATACAATAGACAATAGACAATAGGTGCAGGAGTAGGCCATTCAGCCCTTCGAGCCAGCACCGCCATTCAATGCGATCATGGCTGATCACTCTCAATCAGTACCCCGTTCCTGCCTTCGCCCCATACCCCCTCACTCCGCTATCCTTAAGAGCTCTATCCAGCTCTCTCTTGAAAGCATCCAACGAACTGGCCTCCACTGCCTTCTGAGGCAGAGAATTCCACACCTTCACCACTCTCTGACTGAAATAGTTCTTCCTCATCTCCGTTCTAAATGGCCTACCCCTTATTCTTAAACTGTGGCCCCTTGTTCTGGACTCCCCCAACATTGGGAACATGTTTCCTGCCTCTAATGTGTCCAATCCCCTAATTATCTTATATGTTTCAATAAGATCCCCCCTCATCCTTCTAAATTCCAGTGTATACAAGCCTAATTGCTTCAGCCTTTCAACATATGACAGTCCCGCCATTCCGGGAATTAACCTAGTGAACCTACGCTGCACGCCCTCAATAGCAAGAATGTCCTTCCTCAAATTTGGAGACCAAAACTGCACACAGTACTCCAGGTGCGGTCTCACCAGGGCCCGGTACAACTGTAGAAGGACCTCTTTGCTCCTATACTCTACAAGCCCCAGTCTTTCCAATCTTTCCTCATACGACAGTTTTCCCGCCATCCCGGGGATTAACCTGGTGAACCTACCTCAATGGCAAGGACGTCCTTCCTCAAATTAGGAGACCAAACCTGCACATAGTACTCCAGGTGCGGTCTCACCAGGACCCTGTACAACTGCAGAAGGACCTCTTTACTCCGAGACTCAAATCAATGTTTTAACCTGGTCAGTGCCCAGCTGAGCTGTTTCTCAGACTGAGAGCTGGGAATCGTATTGAAGGGATACATTTCAGTGGCTTCCAGCTGTTGCGGGCTGAGACGCAGGTCACCTCTGGAAAATAAGAATTCCACGAGGATATTGGGATTAGATCCGGCTTCAGTTCTGGCCTGGGAACAGAGGCGCAGCTGGCAGAACTGGGCGGTCACGTTGGCACGGCGGTAGAGTTGCCGTCTTACAGCGAATGCAGCGCCGGAGACCCGGGTTCCATCCCGACTACAGGTGCTGTCCGTACGGAGTTTGTACGTACGTTCTCCCCGTGACCTGCGTGGGTTTTCCCCGAGATCTTCGGTTTGCAGATTAATTGGCTTGGTATAAGTGTAAAACTGTCCCCAGTGTGTGTGTAGGGCAGCGTTAATGTGTTTAGTTTTAGCTTTAGAGATACAGCGCGGAAACAGGCCCTTCGGCCCACCGGGTCCGCGCCGACCAGCGATCCCCGCACACTAACACTATCCTACACACACTAGGGACAATGTTTACATTTGCAACAAGGCGATTAACCTACAAACACGCACGTCTTTGGAGTGTGGGAGGAAACGGAAGATCTCGGAGAAAACCCACGCAGGTCACGGGGAGAACGTACAAACTCCGTACAGGCAGCGCCCGTAGTCGGGATCGAACCCGGGTCTCCGGCGCTGCATTCGCTGTAAGGCGGCAACTCTACCGCCGTGCCACCGTGTGCGAGGATCGCTGGTCGGCGTGGGCCGAAGGGCCAGTTTCCGCGCTGTTTCTCTAAAGCTGGAACTAGATGATTTTTACAGAAGCCAATTAGCCAACAAACCTGCAGGTTGTTGGAGTGTGGGAGGAAACCGGAGCACCCGGAGAAAACCCAAGCAGGTAGAACCGGGATGGCGGGACTGTCATATGAGGAAAGATTGGAAAGGCTGGGCTCATATTCGCTGGAGTTTAGAAGGATGAGAGGGGATCTTAGAAACAGAAACATAGAAAATAGGTGCAGGAGTAGGCCATTCGGCCCTTCGAGCCTGCACCGCCATTCAATATGATCATGGCTGATCATCCAGCTCAGTATCCCATACCTGCCTTCTCTCCATACCCCCTGATCCCTTTAGCCACAAGGGCCACATCTGACTCCCTCTTAAATATAGCCAATGAACTGGCCTCAACTACCTTCTGTGGCAGAGAATTCCACAGACTCGCCACTCTCTGTGTGAAGAAATGTTTTCTCATCTCGGTCCTAAAAGACTTCCCCCTTATCCTTAAGTCTTATAGAGACGTATAAAATTATAAAAGGACTGGACAAGCTGGATGCAGGAAAAATGTTCCCAATGTTGGGGGAGTCCAGAACCAGGGGCCACACACACACAGTCTAAGAATAAAGGGGAGGCCATTTAAAACTGAGGT